>NC_142118.1:21452500-21460000 GCF_056152115.1 Neolamprologus brichardi | reverse complement strand
ATACAGACAGTCCCATGCATTAAACTCTGCAGAGGGTGTGGTGTTCTTTTACTGTGTTAGGCAAAAGCCCAGAGGGCAAGTATCTCCCCACTAACCATTGGACTTCAGATAGACATGTAAATCATATCAATCAAATCATGGATCCATCGGTCCACGACCAGTTCTGGACATCTATACAACGTCCACAATTGGTGTCCAACTATCATCCAATTTGAACATCAATATAACATTGAATATTTGAACTTTGGACCATCAATGTCATCTGACAGGTGCAGGAAATGTACACGATTAATAAATATAATATTTTTAATAAAGGTATTTGTTTAGAACCATTTTAAAACTGTCAATTATTCAAATGTGTTGAAATGTTAAAAACACTGTAATCCATCCATACATGTTGTACTCTGTACAATTGTGTATGAAACAAAGGTTGTTTGTTTGTGTTATAGAAGGCAGACAGTTGGTGTCATAAGCCACCATCAAGGATGGTTGTTCACAGTGGACAAAGGTTGCTTCTTTCAAACCATTTGTTTTCTCTGTCCAAAATGTGAACAATTGCATACTCCAAAGAGTGACCTTTGACCTTTAGATGAAGATGTGCAGGTGAGTCTAGTTCTGTCGAGGTGGCTCTACGCATGGCAGAACATAACAACAGTTCTTGTGGATGTGCGCATTTTGCAAACTGTCTGTGAGAAGCTGAGGACCTTTCTGTTTGAAATCCATCGTGCAGCTGCTCACTTATGTCAAGAGCCTGCGCCATCTTGTAGATGTCTGCTGATCACTCTGCATCCCTTCACACATAACTGTTTCTGTACAGAAGCCATGTCCTCCATCCTCTGGAAACATCGGCCTACCGAGCCTATAGAAGCATTATAAAACCACGACTAAAATGAGTCTAAGTTAGACATTGAAAGACATTTCCTGGAATTACAAAACAACCCTTCAGTGTACGTCCAAAAATGACTTCTAAAAGACGTCACTCAGACGTCACTTTGTGCAGTGGGTCAGTGCCAGGCAAGTGTTAGCAGTACCGTTCTCTCACACGCACACACAAAATTTATGAACATACTAATAGACACCACTAGCTACAGACACACACACACACAAATAGACTGTCGGGGCTTAGCAGATTGTGTGATGCCAGGTTGCCTGCAGGACTAGAAGCAAAGGCCTCTGCTGGCCTAGTTGTTTTCTATCCAAACCTCTCTCACACACACACTTTCACACTCTCAGTGTTTGTAAGACACAGAGTCAGAGGCAAACAGAGACACAGAGAAAAGTGTGGGGAAGCAGATAGCAGACAGCTATTTAAATACCACCATGTTTCATTAATAAATTTTGTAAATGAACCTCTGTACAATTTAGATATAATAGTGTGCACTGAAATATATCAACCCTCCTAAAATTCTGATGAACCCCTTGATGCCATACTTGTGTCAGATCTATATGCATGAATCCTGAACTATGTCATTAATGTTACATAAACTGCAGACGATTTTTTGTGTGCTGAAAATAGTCATTCAAAAACCTGTAGCAATACAAATACTCAGTTCAAAGATATCTAGTTGGCTGATACGCTGCAAGAACCAGATGGATAAATTGAGTATGAAGGCATCACTTTTTTTCTTTCTTTTTTTTGGGTATGTACTATAGTGTCATGCAACTTTGGACATATGTAACTGTTTCAAATGACATAAAAATGGAAAAGAAAATTCTGGCAGGGGCATTTATAAGCTTTATTATCACCCTGCTCAAGCATTTACTTGTCTGTTTTTGGTGTAATACAGGTAGGACTATCCCTTCAATTTCCCATATTTCTACTTTATCGGGTAATAAATCAGCTGTTTTATGCAAAACATTGAATTAATAGAAGTTTTGGGTGGGGAAAAAAAAAAGAAAATGCAGCAAAAGAAATCCAAACTTTACACTAAGCTTAAACGACAAAGTGTTTGATGGTCTGTCATCATTTAAAGTTGAGACAGTAGTGTCTTTTTTTTTTTTTTTTAATTACCACCACTTTCCTGCATTATTCCATCCTTGGCATGAACAGACCTCATCCTGGTTTCATACTATGTGGGAGATTAAAGATCTGCTGTGGCTGAATCAAACAGTGGATTCTCATATAGAGGTCTGGGATGCTGTACAGTTGTGTGGCAAGTGTGGCATTTACTGAAATTAAAGCCCTGGTCCCCTAAATAAAGTGTCCATAGTACAATTAATTTTGCCTTCCCATTCCAAAACACAGCATGTGGGCAGCACGGTGGCACGGTGGTTAGCACTGTTGCCGCACAGCAAGAAGATCCTGAGTTCAATTCCAACATCAGGCCGGGGTCTTTCTGTGTGGAGTTTGCATGTTCTCCCCGTGTTTGTATGGGTTCCCTCCGGGTACTCCGGCTTCCTCCCACTGTCCAAAGACATGCAGTTTGTGGGGATAGGTTAATTGGAAAAATCCAAATTGCCATTAGGTGTGAATGTGCGAATGAATGTGAGTGCAAATGGTTGTCTGTCCCTGTGTGTTGGCCCTGCGACAGACTGGCGACCTGTCCAGGGTGTACCCCGCCTCTCACCCTATGACAGCTGGGATAGACTCCAGCGCCCCCCGCGACCCTGAAAAAAAGGATAAGCGGAAGCGAATAGATGGATGGATTCCAAAACATCCACCTTCAACTACGCTGCTGTAATTCGCTCAAATAGCACAGATACCTCTGTGCTATTTAAATATTCACATAACCGAAGACATTTTCTACCCTACAATTGTTTCCCATTTGCTGTCCAAAACACTTCAAACTGAAAATTCCAGTAAAACTGAAGGATACACTGAGAGATGAAAATCCAAAATGACAACTCGCATGGTAGTTTACGACCCCTGGGTTCGCTTTATGAAATCATTGACTCATTTTAGCCTCGAGGTTGCCAAACTATATTTTAGAAATGAGCTGGTTAATGTGACCTTGTTTACTGGAGCTGAAACATGCCAACCAATCAACGTCTAGTCAAGGCTTGCTTTAAGCCATACATGTAAAGAAGCTTTTTTTGCCTCAATTTGGCAGCCAAACACCGACTGAACTTGGATGCTCTTATCAACACTGTTTGACATTCACACAGTTTTGCACGTTAAATCTCAGGAGTGCAACTAGCCCATTAACAATGCCGGTTGAGTGCCTTGCTCAAGGTTACTGCAGGAGAGAAGGCCGGGTGCTGTTCATTTTCCCTTGCCTTCATGTCATATCCAATAAAGCAAGTGATGGCTTTGAAAAAAACTTTAAAAAAGCAGAAGAGACAGGCTAGGTGTTTTTGATATGGAGTGAGGAAGTGCTCACAGGGGGGTGTCTGAGCTGCCTGAGTGTCATTGCTAAAAGAAAATGTAAAAAGTGACTGAATGTTTGAAGTTAAATTAATTTAATCTCACGGGACCCACAAGTTAATGTGACCCAGTTTGCTCGAAACATGCCAGTGAGCAATGATACCTTGTGCAAACCAATTAAAAACATAAAATAAACCCAATTTTCATTTCAAATGCTCATGAGTGTCACATTGTAGTAATTTAGAAATAATATTTCGCTTTAATTTGTTCAGGGAACATCCACTGAGCTGTATTCTTTATCAGAAAAACCGTAATTCAATCTCACTCGGTTACACACTCTTACTCCTGAGAGCTGCAACTGATGACATTAATATCTCCAACTAAGCTCCAGAAGCTGCTGTTCACAGAGCTCAGGGGTACTTATGCAACAACTGATAGAAAATAAAAAATCCTTTCAAAACGGTTGTGATTTCTTGAGTTTTCCAAAATGTCGGCATGTAGAATTAACAAATACTGTCATTTATGTTATTTTATTTTATTGCATCGGTGCCTTAATACACCAGCTTCAACAGCACCAGCAGATATCCTGATGACCCATAAAAGTTCTGTGGACTATATCTTGGAAACAGGTGATAGTGTGAAGTAAGCTACAAATTTTGCCAGCCTCCTTGACTGGTTTGGGAGCTGCCTTTCTTCAACTCTTTGACAAACTGGGACAACTGGTTGAATTTACTTACCACCAACAACCAGTCAAGTAGCATCACATTTACATCCAAGTCTATCCAAAATCACATCTTCATCACAGTTTTGAGGTAGGAACCAAAAGGTCTTTTGATTATGTTGACAACATGCCCCCTGTTCTTGTTTCTGAAGAACACCATCATGACATAGTAAATATTTTAATAGAAACTGCTGATTTGTGGGGAAAATTATTTTGAGAGGCCACACTGACCTTGACCTTTGAGTACTGTTTATAGCAGTTCATTCTTGATCCCAGGTAAAGGTGCTAGATTTGGACCTCACAGCAATCATGACAGAATGTTCAGAAGAACATGGAAAGAGTGACAGATGGACAACTTGAGGCATAAAAAATTAATTAAAAAAAACAGTTGGCAGGCCCACTTCTTTCTTCCTTCCACACTTTTCAGATTGATAGCATCTTAGGGATAAAAAAAAATGCTTGTTCATCACTGCCAGTCATGCTCACCCTCATCACGATGTTCCTCTGTGATTTTTTGTGAAAATGACACTTGGTGTAGAAAATGTTAAAAAAAAACAACACACACTTTTTCCAAGAAAAATAATCCATTAATTTCCCTGAGAGATAAGACCTTAAACAGCAGTTTAGAAATCAGATGTAAAGTGTTTGTTACACACACAGCACGTTAAAACACGTTGAAACAGTAATCTGCAGCATGCTAATTTAGAGTGGTGGGTCCTTCACTATCAATAAGCACACATCCCCTCATACACAGAGCAGCACAGAACAGCGCTTTCTAATATTTCTTAGATTTCCAATCTGTGATTCAGGTCTCGTCTGGTGATGCCTTGAGGCTGAATGTTGCAGGAAGTGATGCTGAAAAAGAGTTGTGTTTCTCCCCCGGGCCATCTCCTCCTTTCATCTGTTTTTTATACACACAGACCTCTACTGCTACATTTATGAGGACAGAGTGGTGATAGCAACTGTATTTTAACACCCAGCTGATGAGTTTTCACAATGCAACGCATATATATACACACACATAGACACACACACATACAGTACAAGGACATGCACTTCATTTAAGAAAGACAAAAATATGATATACTATCTCATGAAAATAATTCTACATAATAAACATACTTAAAGGTCATCTTCATAGTGAGGGTACACATGCACACACACACACTGACCCACTTAGCTAACACAGATAGTAAGGTGGCGTGTCGTGATGAAGGTCACGTGCTGACCCAGCAGCAGAGTTTAAAGTGGAACACTGATGACATTGATGTATGGTTCACTTTTTGTCTTTCTCTAAAAAGAAAAGGGGGGGGTGGACTAACTGACTCACTGATAACGACAACTTTATTAGGGTGAAACCAGTGGTTAAAAACGACTCTAACCAAACACTAATGGTCACCTATGCCTCAAAACCAACTCCACAATGGCTAAAGAAAACTTTTCTTGTATGATGTTACAATAACAATATGTTTTATCATCCAAACGAGAGTAACATAAAACTAACTAATATGAGATCTCCTTCAAAGTATTGTTATGACTGCCTCAGTGAGAAAACAGCTCTGTGTGACGAGGCAGTATGAGATGGGTCTCTCACACGGTCACACTTCACATATTGATGCTTGTTAAAGACTCACTTAAAAATGTATTTGGGAAATTTTTCAAATGACATTCAAAATGTCAGAAGGGGTGTACTTTAACCAAAAATATCATCTCTTTCTAAAATTAACCGAGTAGTTTTGGTGCCTAAACTGAACGTTATTATCAGGATGTCCTAAAAACTCCCTGAAAAGCCTTCAGTTAATCCAAAATGCTGCAGCAAGAGTACTGACAGGGACTAGAAAGAGAGAGCATATTTCTCCTATATTGGCTTCCCTTCATTGGCTTCCTGTTAAATCCAGAATTGAATCAAAATCCTGCTCCTCACATACAAGGTCTTAAATAATCAGGCCCCATCTTATCTTAATGACCTTATAGTACTATATCACCCCATTAGAGCACTTTGCTCTCGCACTGCAGGCTTACTTGTTGTTCCTAGAGTATTTAAAAGTAGAATGGGAGGGAGAGCCTTCAGTTTTCAGGTAACTCTTCTGTGAAAACAGCTTCCAGTTTGGATTCAGGAGACAGACACTATCTCTACGCTATGCTCTTGACAGAGGAACGCCACTTTCAGCTGATCCCTGCTGGTTTTTTGCAGCATTTTCACAACAGGATTAGGCTTCAAACTTTCCTTTTTCCTAAAGCATATAGTTAGGGCTGGATCAGGTGACTCTGAATCTTCCTTTAGTTATGCTGCATTAGGTGAAGGCTGCTGGGGGATTCCCATGATGCACTGAGTGTTTCTTCTTCAGTCCTCTTTCTCACTCACTGTGTGTTAATAGACCTCTCTGCACTGACTCATACTTGTTATTAATCTCTGTCTCTCTTCCACAGCATGACTTTTGTCCCGACTTCCTTTCCTCACCGCAAACCGGTCGTGGCAAAAGGCCTTCCCTCCCTGAGCCTGGTTCTTCATCCTACAATATAAGGAACCTTGAGGCAACTGTTGTTGTTATTTAGCACAATGGAAATAAAACCAAATTGCACTGAACTACCGAGTGAGGACACAATCAACAAAGACATGATAGATCAACTCAAAGTAACAAGAGAAAACAAAGGTCCAAACACAACACAAAGTAGTCCCCTGATCTCCTGCACGTATTTCTGCAGAGGCATGGGATGTCCTGGAATGTTTTCTATGAATTTAATTTTCTGCTTCATATGCTGTGCTCAAACATATTATCTGGCATCCTTACATGGTTACAGTCAATAAAAACCTCCCATCATAAATCAGGCATGCTAGCTTGCTAGCTGCAATCATGGTTACATGGTATGTTAGGCTTGAGCTGAAAGCACAGCTGAGACTGACAAAAAAAATACAATAATGGCAGAAATTTGCTAAAGCTCTTTGCTTAGTGACATGTTTGAATAATGTAAAGGAAAAACAGTTGATGTATTTAGCTTAGTTGTTAAGATGGACTGGTCAGACCAGTGTTTGTCACACAGCGTGGTGCCACAAAGTTCAGCCCGAAATGCTCTTGACAGAGGAACACCACTTTCAGCTGATCCCTGCTGGTTTTTCGCAGCATTTTCACAACAATTGAGCCAATCGCTTGAATGGAGAGATTACTTTGAACTCTATTCACACTGTTCATGCTGGTAATTATCGTTTTTGTGTATTTGTTTGCCAGAGTACACATAGAGTACCTTCATGTGTTTGTGAATGCACATGTCTGTGTCTTATCTTGAGCCCAATACTATTGTGGTCATTCTGCTTCTTTACACATCCAGCCGCATACATAAAAACACACACACACACACACACACACACACACACACACACTGGTCCTCAGTTGCAGCCAGCAGACAGATGACCTTCTCTTCAAAGTGCTGATGTCCTGTTTCCTCCAAAGCCCTCAACACTTAGCCAGCAGAGCTC